>NC_056745.1:916594279-916599279 GCF_019279795.1 Protopterus annectens | reverse complement strand
GTGCGATGAGCCAAGGGCTATGACTAGTAGTCCATATTCAAGCCTTGGAAGTTAACACATGCATGGCTCTGGTAAATCTGGCTTTGCCAGAAAATGACAGATCTTCTAAGAAAATCTTAGTTGAGCTAAAACTGTAGGAAATTAGGTTTCAAAGTGTTTATGAAAGTTGAGGCGCTGGTCAGAAAGGAGAACTACATACTTTTGTTCATTAACATAAGAGAAAAGGGGATCCTGAAGGATCTGTAGTGATAAAACCTTGAGAGTGCATCAGTTGTAGGTATGTGCCAAACAGCATTCAAGAACTTTTGTGACTGATAACGGTCAGTTTATTAGTATGAAGTCATTTCCAAAGAGTTATGAAGTCACTCTGAAGTTTGTTTTGTAGGCTGAAAGTATTCTTACTGCCTTTAGAGAGATCAAGGTTATCGGCATAGAAGACACAAGTGGTGTGAGGGAGGTCCCATAGAAGATTATTTAGGAAAACTGAAAAAGTGAGAGAAGTGGACCAAGATCAAAACCTTGTGGAACACTTTTGTGAGATATTCCTGAAATACAGATGCTGTTAGATACAATGGGTGTGAAGGTGTCACCAGTGAAAGATTTGAAACATTGCAGAATATCACAGAAATCTGTTTCAGTTTATGAAACAATAGGGAATGATCAATGGCTTTTCTAAGATCAATGAAGATTGCTCCAGTAATTTTACTAGGATCCATACTGGAGAAGAGGTGATCATTAAGAGTGAGGACAGATGCAATTGTACTGTAATTGGGTCAGAAATCATGTTGTCCCTGTGACGCCCCAGCACTGGCCCAGTAAACAAGGAGCTTCAATCCTTACCACTGGCAACAGTGGGGGATGTACACACTGGGAGGATGACAAGTACACAGTAACGTACAATTTCCCTTAAGAGCACACACAGACCACAGACAGTATGGGGCTGGTTTCTCTCTCTTTTCCAGATCCCCAATAAGACTCTCCTCTGGCACAGCTACAGAGCTGAGTCCTTAGCCAGGGTTCCAAGCCATGTATTCTAACTCTCTGTCCAGCCAGTGCTTTGTGTCCCTGTCCAAGTAGCTAACACACACACTCTTGGAGGTTTGTTTTACACAAACACACACCTGGGAAAGGCTAGTACAGGTTTACTAGCTATGCCCCCTTCTGCCCAAACTTTAAGGTACTTATCACTGCCACCAGAGCCCCTTATCAGAAAATGTAAGACCCTTAACAAAGGTTGTTCAATCCTATTGTGTAATGTTACTATTAATCCAAAACGGTAGTCTGACCAACAGCAAGGCTATCAGAAGTGACCTGCACAGTGGTACCAAATAAATATGCAGGTATTCTCAGAGCTTAAATATGTCACACAAACATCAGCCACAAAGACACATTTAAATATATTTATTAATAAATAATAAAAAAATAACATACTCAGTAAATCATCACAGTAACTTCAGAGTTCAAAATCACAAGAAATAATTAAAAATAACATTGTAAGACAGTCTCAAATAAATACAGAAAACATCTAAACATATCTTTACTATATTCCTTACTGAATCTAAAAGCAATTACTGTACCCTAGTTAACTTACTTACAGCAAGGCAAGTACAGATGTGGTGAGTGGAGGTTTCCAGGTCAAAGACAAAATACACAGTCACTCTCTCAAACAGTTCTTAAATTAATATCAAATATTACTGTTGGGATGCTTGCAGCATAACATCACTTTTTGTCACCTGACTTCAGTTCCCAGGCTCAACAACCATTGCTAGAAACTGCTAGAATTTAGCATCTCCCTGTGAAAATACATAGCCTTCAGATGTTTGCAAGTGCTGGAAGACATAAAACAATAAAACACTTACAAAACAATGCAGAAGGCTCCCTAGTTTTAGACATCCTGTCTCCTTGTTGCATTGACACTAAATGATAATATATCTTTTATGACGCAATTATAAAACAATTTAATTTCAACTATTTTACTGAAGTTTTGCAAGTTAACCTTCTATGTGCCAGTTCCCACTGTTAAAAAATATACATTTACACAACTATAATAGTTTATATACATTTCTGTTCTTTTCCAGTATGGTACACTGTGGATACATCTTTAAGCTCAGTACTGTACAAACCCTTCTCACACATACACTTCTGTACCAGCAGTTTGATATACACATAACATACAGTTCTAGTACTAGCACAAGCATATGAATAATGTTGATATGCACAACTGACAATTATTTACAAAATTCCAGATAGCTGGGCTGGCAGTGTCTCCTTCCGTCACATTTCTATATCTATCATATCAATATTCACAAATGCCATATAACTATTTACAAAATTCCAGCAAGCTGGGCCGGTAATATTTCCTTTTGTGACAGTCCCTCATTGAGAATGTTAGCGATGTAATCAATACCGTTGTAAATTATTTTTTTGGGAATCTTAGTGAGGAGACAAAAGTTAAAGATTGGAGAATAGTCACTAGCTGTAGAAGGGGTGGAGACTTTTGATAATGGCATAATAAAAGGATGTTTAAAGTTATGTGGCAAACGTATTTTTGTGAGAGTTAAGTTAAACAGAAAAGCCAGAGACCTGCTAAGTAAATTACTACATAGCCTTAAGAAGTTACGGTGAATACAACTAAAGTAGAAGAAATGCTGAAAGTAGTCATTTTTTCTACATTTCCCCCCACAGATTTAGTAATGACCTTAAACTGAAAAGTTGGGTATTGCAGGAACTTCTGAAGGAGTAGTATATGAGAACTGGTACAGCTGGATTGCTGAGGTTGTCTTTTTTACTTTGTAAGGAGTGAGGCTGACCGTGTTTGACTAGAAATGGACTTGGGAAAGATGTATTTAATGTGTTACGGCACCCCAGAATTTCTTCTGATGGCCTAGTTTTATCCTCTAAAGTTTCCTGCAGTACCTGGGTTTGACATGATTTGTTGCTATTCTGGTTTCTTTTCAAATCAAATGTATGGTGTTTGTCTGAATTGGAATGGTGATCTTTCTATTCTGACATGAATTTGTCCCAGAGTTTAATAACCTGCCTGATGTCACTTATTCAAGGATTTGGCATATCATGATTTCTTGTTCATTTATTCACTGATGGAATAAAGTTGGTCTTGTATGTGATGTATAATATTATAGAAGGTAGAGGTAGACAGAGCTAAAACAGAATCAATACAGTTGTAAATGGGGGAAAGCAGCTGACATTTGCAAATTCAAAAATGATGTTACCTGCAGAGCTGTCTGCAACAGTGCAGGTCTGGAAGATTTGGAAAGGGGTGTTCTTACTTTTGAATGACCAAGTGGACTACATAGGGTAGTGATCACTAAGGGAGTTGGGGAGAACTTAAAGAACAATGCATTCCGCTAGTAAATTATTAACAACAATGACTAAAGTGTAATTTGGAGTTGGCATAATTACGGGGCGTCCCATCAGTGACTACTTGGGTAAGTTGTAGGAAGAAGCAACTCTGCTGAGGTATGATTTTTGGGAGCCTAATCACTTAAGGTTTAGATTCCCCACAATTAAAAAGTTATGATGTTTTGTATGTTAAAGAATGTTACATACTGTAGACTTAAACAGGACAGTAGAAGAAAGGGTTGAGATGTTGACCACTGCAATGAGAAGTTTACCATGACAACCAAGAAGCCCTTGCACTGCCAGCCAATATGGACTGTCAAAGGTGGAGTCATTCTTTGCTATGAATGTAGGACTAAGATCATTTTTGACATGTAATGCAGTGGCCCTCCCTTGAAAAGTACTAGTTCCATTATTGGTAAAAACTATGTATAGAGGAAAAGTATAGACGAATATGAGATGTACTTTCAACCAGGATTCTGTGATAGCAATAACCTTTGGAAGGTTTTGATGAAACTAGCAGTCAAACAGGTACCATTTATTGCTCATGCTACCAGCATTCAAATAACTTAATAGTTTTTTTTTTTACCATTAGAAACTGGACACCGTAGTACTGGTCCTGAATTTGGGTGAATATCATCAGCCTGCAAAAGTGATACGGTAGAAAGCATGAGCATATTCTGTTGGTTTCTTTATAAGGGCAAAATGCTGTTGCTATGGAGCATCTGAAGAGGAATAATTTGTCATTTTAGTAAGGGGGGTGTGCTACAGGAGGGTAAGTAGCCCAAGTGTCCACCTGTAAGATAAATGGTTTACTGGCATCATTACTAGGAAGACTCTGAGGGATTATGTCTGGAATCATTTACAGTATGGGTAAGAATTGGCCGAGAACTGGCAGAAACATAGTCAAAAGCAGTATATCTGTGTATGTCAGGAAGTCTGTAGTTAATGATCAGAACTTAGTAGAGAAGAAAATAAATATAATGCTGTAATACAACAGAATATGATCTAGTTGAATGCAGACATGTTAAGGTAGTTGAATAGTTAGGGATATGGAGGAGGAAGTGGGAGGAGATGACAGTTAATTGGCTAGTGGAGGTAAAGGGGAATTCTGGGAGTATAAAGAAAATGACAGAAGGGTATGTGGGAATAGGGTAGGGTAGAAACATGGTGCAAGCCAGCACAGTATCTCAGTAGAAACAAGTGAAAGCACTGTAAGCAGACATAAAAAGGAAGAAAGAAAATTAATATGGGCAGCGCAGTGGTACAATGGTTAAAGATGTTACCTCATAGCAAGAAGTTCTCCAGTTCAATTCTCAGTTGGGGTGCCTTCTGTGGAGTCTGCATGTACTCAGTTTCCTCCCACATTTGAAAGACATGCATCTGGAGCGTTTCTCCCCGGGCCTCCCCTGAAAATAGGCTCTGTCCTAGTCGGACTTTCCCGGTCAACAAATGTTAAATAAATAAATATGCTAAAGTGCTAGAAGGTGATATATTATGGTGTACAAGTACTAAAGATGATGGGAGAGAGGAAGAGTGGAAAACAAGTGAGAAAACATCTTTACTTAAGGTAGAAATGGAGGATCACGGGTAGAACACACAGAACTCAGTAAGGAAATTGTGAATGGGGCAGACAGGAAAAG